>NC_056744.1:664880869-664893369 GCF_019279795.1 Protopterus annectens
GAAAGTGCACTCACCCAAAAAGCATAGATTCTGAGAACCACAGAAGAAATACACTACTTTGGTCATTAATTATTTCACTCTACAGAAAAACATCTTTGGTATAAGCAACCAAAACATTACTATTTTTGAGATAGGAGGGAGTAGGTAAACTGTGTGAAAAAAGGGGCAATTATTTGATCAATACTGAAAACTATTAAAGAAGGATTCTTAATAGGTGACCACCTGCCATGTTGCTGTATCCAGTAAAGAGAAACCTGGCTTGTTAATGATATGGCTAGCTCACATGCCAAAGTTGCTGCAGGTGCTGCTTCAGGAATCCACCAAACGGTAACTTCAGCTTCTATGGCTACTTTATGCAGGTGCTGTATCAAAAAAGAATCATTAACAATGTGTTAAATTGCCGTACAGCCACTAGAGAAAAAGATAAACAAAAAGAAAATTATTGTACAATATACTTCTTTATTCCATCATTATCTGATTTTGTCATCCTCACCTGATCATTCTGTATGTTCTAGAAGTGCTCCTGTAAGTTGTATTTGTGTAAATTTGATAACAGACGATATGGCCTTAGTGACAGATTCTGTTTTAAATCCCATCATACAAAGTTTGCCATCATATTTGAAAGATTCTTGGGACTTTTTGGATAAATTGAGGAAGTTCCTTCTTGATTTTGAGTTTGATAACAGCAAACATAATTTTTACATTAGATGTGATCTCATTATTTACATGTATAACTCATGTTGAGGGAGTAGAAGCTGTGAGACAGTTTCTATTTGAAAATACTAACTTAGCTCAACAGAATGTTAACTTCTTGTGTAATATGATTGATGAATTGTTGCATAATAATTTCTTTTTATTCAATGGAGTGCATTATAAGCAAAGGGGTTGTGATGGGGTCTCCAGCAGCCCCTTCTTATGCTAACATCATTATGGCATGGTGGGAGACCACCATTCTTACAGAGTTTAAATAGAAGTCTGTAATACATTACTACACAAGATTTATTGATGATTTATTTTTTTTATTATGGAAGGAACAGAATCTGATGTAGAACATCTGATTACTGACATCAGTGATAAGTCCCAGTTTTTAAAATTTGCAAAAGGGGATTCAGGTGACCGGGTCAATTTTTGGATGTCTGTTTAAAGTGGGATTGTGAATTTAAACAGTTTGAAGGCATGATACATAGAAAAGAGACTTTTACAAATGGGTAATTGCATAATAAGAGTAACCACCCGCCCTGTATTAAGAAAAATATACCTAAAGGACAGTACATTTGCACTAGTCAAATGACTACCAATGAAGTAAATATTATAGAAAAGTTCAATTTTATAACTATTTTGTTCTTGAAAAAGTGATATGATAAAGAGTACCTTAACTTTTTAAGTAATGATATTTTATAGAAAAGACAAACTCTCTACCCCCCTTATTTTAAGAGTTCCTTTTAAGTATAAAACAGGTAGTAACAACAGACGTACTAACAATAAAAGTGGTGCTGTTTTCACTTTAGATATGACTATTGATTGTCCTATTATAAGGAATATAGTGTAGAGAAATTGGAAAATTTTCGAGGGCAATGCTGAATTACCCCCCAGATTCTGCATTCCTTGCATGGCATGCAGGATTAGTGCAGGAGCTCCAGCAGGCAATATGTCTGCCATGCGATCCAGGAACAGCCTGCAGGGGCATGCACAAGTGCTCCTTCACTAGTCCTGCATGGACTAAGCCTCTGTATGCAAATCACCCCATTTGAAGGAGAAATCCATTCAAATTAGGTGAATTTGCAATCCAGGAAGCTTGAAACCAGCCTTGCAGGACTAGTTTAATCTGCAGAAATGTACTCGGTTAGTAACCGAGTACACGTCTGCAAAATCCAAAATGGAGCCCTGACAGCTCCAAATAAAGGCTGCATATCAGTCAGGAAGCATGCCAATGGCCAAGAATAAGGCCACTGGCATTGCAAACAGCCTAAAAGATAAAAAAATGGAGCCCTGACAGCTCCAAATAAAGGCTGCATATCAGTCAGGAAGCATGCCAATGGCCAAGAATAAGGCCACTGGCATTGCAAACAGCCTAAAAGATAAAAAAATCAACTCTTATTTTATTTTTTTGCCGATCTTGGCTCTTTAAGCGTAGGGCAGCAGCGCGCAAATGGGATCGGGGGAAAATAATAAAATAAACCTAAAATAAGCATTCTAACTAAAAATCACTATTCTGCCATGAATGTCAATGGCAGGCAGAAGACAACATGGCCAGTGAGTCGTGGTTGCTAAGAAGGGAGGCTCAGTGTGAGACATGTAATTATGCATTAGCAGGCAATCCTATGCAAATGAGGGGAATAACAGTGAATCCCAGCTTTCCCCAGCATACTAGTCAGGCCCCAACAGTGTAAGAGTAGGAATAGCTTGATGTAAGCCTAGGAGTTGGCTGACATCATAGGGGGGGTGTCAGGCATACAATAAGTGGATTGGAGCTCTGTGGCTCAGGTTTGCTCCTAGTAAAGCACAGCTAAGCAAGGGGGTGTGTCTGGGTCTGCCTAGCACTCTTTACACTGTTTAGGCGAGTGTGCATGCCACACACCGGGCTTTAAAGCTATAAAAAAGTTAAACCAGGAAATAGCAGCTCTGTGCACATTTGAGCACTCTGTTTGCGCGGCACACCCCCGGGCTTAAACAGGACAGCAAAGGGAAGGGAAAACATAGTAGGAAGGTAATCTAGGATAACTAGTGTAGCTGGCAGGTGAAATGTATCAAAATCAGCCAATTACACAGGCAGCAGACCAGCCCAGCCCAGAACACTACTATAAACTATGTAAACACCTTCCCCTGTGGCTTTTCCCACATTCTACACCACCAGTGTATACAAACGGGGAACTTTTAACAAACAAAACAACAAAATGATAGGGGCTGCAATAGCTATCATACAACAACTTATGGAAGAGGCTGAGGGTGGTGAGGATGTGAATGCGACTGAGCAACCCAGAGTGAGGAGATGGAGAAGAGTGTACAGACCCAAGGTAACCTACCAGGGGCTACATGAGCTGGAGACAGTGGAATGCTATAGGGTGGACAGGGACCTCCTGCAGCAAATTGTTGAGCTGTGCCGGCCACACCTGACACACAGAGCTAACAGAGGGGACCCATCCCAGTGGATACCAAGGTATGTGTAGGCAAAGGAATATTAGCCACAGGTACCTCCCAAAGCTCAACTGGGGATCTCACAAGCATCAGCATCCAGAGTATTCCACAAGTTCCACAAGTTCCTGGATGCCATGTCGGCACATGTCGGTGAGCACATATATTTCCTCAACATGCGTGAGATGTTGGCCAGCAATATGCAATTGTTCCACCAAATCGCAGAATACCCTGAGGTAGTGGGTGCTATAGACTGCAAGCACCACCCAGTGAGTGGGGTAGGGTCTACATCAACTGCAAGGACTTCCCCTCCATCGACTGCCAGGTCATGTGTGATGCCCATGGCATAATAATGAATGTGTATGCTGGCTGCCCTGGAAGCTATCACGATTCCCACATCTGGCATCTGACGCAGCTGTACCAGAGATTTGCCAGTGGGGACAGCCCTCACGGTCAACTATGGGGGATGCTGGATATGCACTGAAGCCATGGCTGATGACATCCATCAGAAATGCACACACACCTGAACAAGAACTCCATAATGAGGCACATGCACAGACCAGAATTATAGTAGAGTGTGTGTTTGGGATGTTCAAGTTATGGTTTCAGTGCCTATATACATCCAGTGGATCTTTGCAATACTCACCAGCTACATATACCCAAATTGTCATCGTATGTGCCATGCTACACAATATGATCCTGCGGAAGCAGCTGCAGCAGGAAGAGCACGGGGCAGGGCCACACAACCCCCCACCATTGCCAAGGCCTGCACAGGCACAGAGTGACTTGGAGGAGGAACAACCTGAGCCTGCCCCAGTAAGCAGAAGGAGGCATGCCCACTATGCCCTGGCCTTGGCCAAGAGGCAACGCATAGCACATACACTGACAAAGGAGGGACCCAGGGAATAACACCTCTCTCTGACTTTCACATATAGTAAAAGAGATGCCAAACATGACACTACCTGTGCTCAGCCATGTGTAGGGAGTGTACTATGTGCATCCAACATAGGCAGCCCTGCAACACCACCCTCAATACTGGGACACCCACAAGGTAAGTGACTCACACATGCCAGTCAGGGGGGTTCACATACCCAACAACAGTCACAGCCAGCAGGACAGGTGTAGACAAACCCAAACAAAGGCTGTGCTATGGCCTCAAATGATGCCTATGGGCAACCTCCCCCACAGGCCTACACAGACAGACTACAGCAGGTCAGGCAGTGGGACGGTAGTTCTGAAGGGTAGGAAGTCAGAAACTAATATGTAGGTAAATCAAAGCTAAGATCTGTAGTACACTGGTATGCCTCTAGTCAGCATGATAGGTTAGAATACAGAATGAAATGGAGTACCTGACATGCCAGTACAGTCATAGCAAATGTGTACAAGTGTCAGGTGTGCCCCCCATCCTACATAGTAATGTAATGACAGTCAGGTGTGCCCCTCTCAAGCCTGTGTAGAAATGTAGAAATAGTCAGGTGTGCCCCCAATCCTACGTAGACCTGTAGTAACAGTCAGGTGTGCCCCCAGTCCTGTGCAGAAATGTAGTACTCAGGTGTGCTCTGCCCATCCTACATAGAAATGTAGTAATAGTTAGGTGTGCCCCCCCAATCCTGTATAGAAATGCAGATATAGTCAGGTGTGCCGCCCCATCCTACATAGAAATGTAGTAACAGTCGGGTGTGCCCCCCAATCCTGTATAGGTATGTAGACATTGTCAGGTGTGCCCCCCAATCCTGTGCAGGAATGCAGAAACAGTCAGGTGTGCTCCCCCAACCCTACTTAATTATGTAGTAATGGTCTGGTGTACCGCCCCAATGTGATGTACACACATTGTAACAGTCAGGTGTGCCCCCCCCACAACCCTATGTAGAAATATAGTAACATATATGTGTAGGTCTAATACCAGTGGAGCACAGATGCACAGAGGTGGCCAAGGTAGCAGGATAGGTTGTAGCATCTGCACAATATGAAGGTATGTGTGTGTTAGGTTGGTGTGTGTCCCATATCGTGTGAGAGTGGTTGGTATGTATGCATGTTAAGGTAAGCCTGGTGGCCATTGCCCACTACTGCTGATGACAGGGACAAGTCCTCACAACTGCAGTGCCATACACAATACCCATCAATATAACACAAGCTAGCAGTAAATCATTGCAAATGCATGGTGATAATATGTGTCACCATTTGAAAGACTGACATGGCATGGCTGTTGATCTACATATACAAGCAGTACACAGGGGAAAGTACCTCGGACATGCAGTATATATTGTGTAACTCTGAAATGGACACACCCTTGAAAATGTACATACAGGTATGTATCACATTATTTGGTCCTGTAGTAGGGGATAGTAGTGTTGTCTGCCCAAACACTCGCATATCACAAAGGAGGTAGGACTGATGTATTGGGAAAGAGCTGATGTACCTGCACATGCAAGCATAACTGGAATGCCCAAAGCATATTTGTGTGTCAGCTGCAAGTAGTGTCCATAGCACACATGCACCCAACACATGGAAACATGACCCACAGGCACCTCTGTGGTCATATCCCTGCTGTGGGGAATGGTTACAGTAAGACCCCACCTGTATATGACAATAGCGGAAGACTGCAGCATGCAGTGCAGGTGTCCCATACAGGTGTGTTCCTAATGGTAGGTAGGACCCTGCCAGCATCCACACCACCTGAGCAATACTGTTAGGAGGTATTGGCATGAACACCTATCACACCTACCCTGTCACCCCAGGGGAATATACTGTATGGTGGTCTATGACTGTAGGACTGACAGAATGCAATGTCCTGCCATATTTGGCATGCAGCAACACCTAATACCCCACAGGCATCTGCCAATGGCCTGTGTCTCACCCGTACTGCCAATGCATGTTATGTCACGGACTCCCAGATAACAGCATAACACACTCCACATAAGCCATATGCAAGGCCATGTGGACAAACCACACTAACATGTCCACCATGTCCCACTGCATGAACCATGGACCAACACTAACACACACCTGTGATGGGGCGATACCCTTAGGGAAAGTATCAGAGAATGTATGCATAATGTATGAAAGAGGTTTGAATAACAGAGTGGGGGGGGGGTGGAAGCATGGGCAGCATGGAATGTGCAGGGTCCAACACCAAGCTGTGTGCACACATTATCCCTGGCTGCAAACACATAAATGGGTGGCTACACACCTGTCCATACACCACAATAGGGTAAATGTCCTGACCATGGCACCTGCCCCTGCCTGACCTGTGTGAATCTGTACAGCTGTGAGGCATTGGTACAGCAAGATAAGCCCATATTTTCATGCTGATGGGCATCCAAGTATGGATCCTCTGCCAGTACTGTACCAAGGTGCTAAACCGGATATACAAACCCAGCACCAAGTGTCTGCAGCTCCCTCTCCATAATGGCATAACTTACCATGAATAAGTAGGTGTCTGCCCACAATACCAGACACAGCCACAGTCACCTTTGTCCCCCAAGACATCACTGTGAGCAAGAATGTCCACCTGACAGTACATGAGGACAGAAAACACCACTGTGTATAACAGTATACACTTGAATATCTCTGCTAATAGCAGTACCATGCAGCTGAAGCAGTACAGACACAATCATCTACAGTACGCACTATCCCCTGCACAGTTTGTCTCCATATTGCCAAATGATCGACGGATACCCTGCAGAAACAGTATGCTACCTGTAGGTGTACAACACAAAGGTCTGCACTGCAGTACAAACGATCTGGACTCGATCCACACATTCATTACAGATGGGCATAATGGGCATGCTCACACACTTAAACAAATGAACGCCATATCTGCAAACACCAGTGGACCAGACATATCTAGTAGTCACAGATGTTAGTGCTGACACTCCTCAGTATGCACCACTCATGCTTTGCAAGCCAAGCACAGTGGATAGGAATACAGACATATATCTAAGGACAACACACTATAATAAGCCAAAAGTAGATGTACATAGATGTGTGGAAGAGGGTGACTGTGACAAGGAGCCATCCAGGCCTGTCCCACCCAGCACACAGCCAAAGGGCCACAACCACATGAGGTTCAGCTGTCACTCATTGTAGTTACTAGCCACTGGTATCTGCCAGCATTACAGACTATGTGGTGCATGAGCTAGCTGTGCAACATGACTGTACAAGGAAAGTAGTCATCTAGCAGCTGTATACACATACATGTAAAACATGACCTTGTGTGTGCTTGGATGTGGTGTGTCAACCTCTAGATGTATGGGTATGGCCCATGCACACACACTGCTCTCCCATAGCCCTACTATTACAAGTCTGCTGATGTCATCCACTGTGAAATACACCTTTGGGAATGTTGTAGCCCTGTAATCTCCGTGGTGCATCCTATGTCTGTGTAATGCTGTAGTGTGATAAACTAGTTAGGTAGGAGTTCCAGTCTCAGACATTGCAACTATGTGTGTCTGTCTGTGTAGAGAGCAGTTCTTTTTAGGGTAGTCACACTACCTGTAATTCAAATGCTTTACTTTGGTAAGGCTGCTGATGTCATCACATAGAAATACACCTCTGGGAAGGTTGTAGCCCAGTAATCTCTGTAGCGCATCCCATAACTGCGTACTGTTGTGGTGTGATAAAATAGTTAGGTAGGAGTTCTAATCCCAGACTTGGTAAGTGTGTGAGTCTGTCCCTGTCTGTGTAGAGAGCAATGCCTTTTAAGCTACTCACACTCCCTACAATTCAAATGCCCTACTTTGTCAAGGCTGATGATGTCATACACCTAGAAATACACCTCTGGGAAGGTTGTAGCCCAGTAATCTCCATAGCACGTCCCATAACAGTGTACTGCTGTAGTGTGATAAAATAGGTAGGAGTTCTAATCCCAAACTTGGCAAGTGTGTGTGTGCTTGTCCCTGTCTGTGTAGAGGGCAATTCCTTTTAGGCTACTCACACTCCCTGCAATTCATATGCCCTACTTTGGCAAGGCTAATGATGTCATCCACCTAGAAATACACCTCTGGGAAGGCTGTAGCCCAGTAATCTCAGTAGCACGTTCCATAACTACGTACAGCTGTAGTGTTATAAAATAGTTACATAGGAGTTCTAATCCCAGACTTGGCAATTGTGTGTGCAGATAGCAATGCATTTTTGGCTAGTCACACTCAGTACAATCCAAATGCCCTGCTTTGACAATCCTGCTGATGTCATTCACTGTGATATACACCTTTGGGGAAGAGGTACTTCAGCAATCCCTGTGGTGCATCCTATAACAGCATCATGCTGTTGTGTGATATAGAACTTTGCTAGGGGTTCTATTCCCAGACATGGCAGTTGGGGATGTTTTGTGTGTGTTTCTATGTCTGTGTAGGGAACAATGCATTTTAGGCTAGTCACACTGAGTGCAATGCAAATGTTCTACTTTGGCAATCCTGCTGATATCATTCATTGTGAAATACACCTTTGTGGAAGGGGCAATCCAACAATCCCTGTGGTGCATCCTATAACAGCTTCATGCTGTCATGTGATATAGAACTCTGGTAGGGGTTCTATTCCCACACATGGCAGTTGTGGATGTTTTGTGTGTGTTTCTATGTCTGTTTAGGGAGCAATGCATTTTAAGTTAGTCACACTCAGTACAACTCAAATGCCCTACTTTGGCAATCCTGCTGATGTCATTCACTGTGAAATACATCTTTGGGGAAGGAGTACTCCGGTAATTTCCGTGGCAGTCCTATAACGCCGTAGTGCTGTAGTGTAATATATTAGTTAAGGAGGAGTTCTAATTCCTGACATGACAGGTGTGTGTGTGTGTGTGTGTGTGTGTGTGTGTGTGTGTGTGTGTGTGTGTGTGTGTGTGTGTGCGTCTGTGTTTGTCATTCGTATCCTGTGTTGAGGTGCTTGTGAGTGTGTAACAACTGGACTCAATGTGGAGCATGATTTGCAAACTTCTTATATGGTGGGCCAAGTATATATATCGCAATGTCCACCATTCATACCTCTAAATGTGACATCAATGCCAGCTGAACAATGTTAGCAGCCCTTGCATTACCAAGGGAACACTCTCAACCCATCTCTCATGCACACACACACACACACACACACACACACACACACACACACACACACACACACACACACACACACTTGCCTAGTCAACAGCTGCTATGTTGGTAGTACCCTGAATACTGCCCACTGATAGTAACCATGGTGTGGTTGCAGTGGGCTACAGAGAGCATGGCACCATATACATCTGTCCAATAGGCATGTACTTGCTGACAGCGCACCTCCCCCATGTTCCCCACTGGATACCTGCAACACCTGTGGTGCCAACAAATGTGACCCACAAAGGACATACCATGCCTGAAACACAAGCCCTGTATGGACAGATGCCACTGACACCAGGGAACACTACTATCATGCTACCAATGTAGGTGCAGGGTCGACCTGCTGTCCATTAACAGTTCCGCCACATGAGGCCTGGACTGGCGCATCTGATGATAACAATCTGTGTACACAACATGGGCCAGACACCTCAGTTACAGTTCCACATGCCACTGTACATGCATTTGGGAGGTGTGAACATCCCAGACACTGTCTATATCATGGACTAAAGAACACATACATGGCAAGCAATGCACAGCATAGGCCACATGCATTAGTCAACCAGGTGACTGGATGGTGAATACAATAACTACCTGTGTGGGCAACTCCAGATACTACACTCCTGTGCCACATTGCAGACCATTGTCATGTGTTCTGATGCCAAGGTATATCCATCACCTAGCCTTGTATAGCTTTCTGACACCATTGACCATGAGACACCCTTGAGGCAGTGCACCCATGCATGTCAGTACTGGCACATGTGTCTGTGTGCATGGTGTTTGATGTGTATGACCGCATTCACAATCATTACACCTCCGCATTGGCATACTGAAGCATGCTGTCTGATATCAGACACCTCTACATACCCTTTGTAAATATAACCTCCATATGACCTCTGTGGTGTATATGATACTTGCACAGTACTGTGTTGTGGCAATCCCACTAGTGATGAGTTATATTCCTGGCCCTGCCAAGTGTGTCAATGTGGGTGCATCCCTGTGAGAATGTGGCTGTGTTGACACTGACACCTGTTTATGTGGACAGGCACATGTACTACACCTACAGCATAGCTACCATATCCCTGTTGCAGATGTCATTCACCATCACATATACATTCTGAGGGCTCCCGAACATATAACCTATGTGGTGCATCCAATAACTGCATGGTCATGTGATAGCACTACATAGTTGTCAGGGGTTTGATACCCTGTACTGGTAGGTGTGTGACACATGCATGCGTAAATTTTACTCTCCCACCCCTCCCTGGCTTTTCTGTGCCTCTATCTGTCTCTCTCACTCCCTCTCTGGTGGATGTGGTGACTTACACCTGCATTGCTTAGGCATCAGCATGTGTATTTTAAGTGATGCTCAGGATCAGCTGATGGCCTCTGCATGAATTGCAGCCCTCCTCTAGCTGATTGCATGTGGAACAGATGTTGTAACATTCCTATAGCCAATTGCATGGAAACACACACCAGTATCTAGGAACATCATGTTGGCGTTGAGCCTTTCATTCACTGTGTGCAGGAACTCGATCTGTTGTTTGGCAAACAGCATATCAGATGGTTTGGGGATTTACCTCTAACAACATACACTGTGGAAGCAGGCCAAAACACAGGAGGGGGATGTGCCTGACCTGACTACAGACTGTAAGTGCTGCTATACTGCATTTGGAGTAATGTTGGTTTAACAGGGTGTGTGTGGATATGGCTGTCCTACATGTTTTCATACCTGCCATGTCAGTGCTATGTTTATGAGGGAACACCCATCTGTAGGGTCATCGGCAGACTGGCCAGTGTGTAGTGCCTTTTGTTTCAGGTGTTACTCACAGAGCACCTATCTGTGAACTGCAGAAGGTAGTGTGAAGATTGCAGCTTATAGATGGTGACAGCTATGAGAGTTACTGACTTCATATCCCTCATAGGACATATGTTGCAACAAACCCTGTAACAACAGTAAACGTATGAGGTTATCACAGCAACATGTCAATACTGGCCTTGTGTATGTGCCTCCAGACACAACCCTGTCAACCTTTGTACATATGTCATGCAGTAAGGGGTGCATATGTGCTGTACACCATAATTAGTGACATCATATCTGATAACAAGCCAGTGAGATATCAGACTGCTACACATGTTATGTATAGTAGGGGTTATAGTTGATAACATAACCTGGACAGTCTGTGGTTGTGTGCACAGTACTAAGGTCTGTGTACTTATGGTGGTTGTTGGCAGTGTGTGTATTGTTAGTATGTACCTTGGCCTGTGTGCAGACTGTGGTAGACATCATTGTTCTTTGTCCTGTTCTATCTGATGTTACATGCTGCTCCACTGTATATTACCTTATCGGCTGACATGTTTGTAGGGCCATACATGCATGTGTCTCATACCACAGACAGGCATTGGAGCACACTGTGTAGTGGCAGAGTATATGCAGGGTTAGTGTGTGAGTGGCACATATGAGGTTGGTGTTGAACAGATAGTCCATATACTTTAATAATACGCTAGTATACCATATGTGGCTGTGTTCACATTGGTTGTGGTTATGCACTGTCACACAGGTGTATGTCACTCTGTGCTGTGACATGCCTGTAGAGCCTGCTATATATGCAGGTACATGTGCGTTCCCCCATAGGAAATGTAGGCCAGTGTTGAGCTGGTCTGCCTGTAGCCTGCACAGTGCTTTGTTACATGCCTAGCAGCTTAGTGTACTTATCCAGTGAGATCTAATGTCCAGATACTTGCCAGATGTACTGCTGTCAGGCCACCATAACAGTCATGTATGTCAGACAGAGCAGTAGGATGCTGTACAGATGTATGTCAATATCTAGTGGGCAGTATGTGGCCATGGCACCTCTGTACCAGCAGTTATTATGTGGCAGGACAGGCAGGGATGTGTGAATGCATAACCTATGGGGGCACATGTATACCAGTAGTTATGTGTTATACCCATCTACATGGCTGTTAACATCCACATTGCCTGGATTGGTCCACATGTCTTGCACTAAGGGGTTATGTGTATACCTCTGGACTGTCTAGAGTGTGTCAGACTGTCCCCATATATTGACCATTATCTCTGCTGTAGTCCACAGGAGCATTACGTGCTAGGAGTGGTACTGTATTATGATGTCCTTACGATGTCTGTCAGTAGCCAATGGTGCACATGTTAGAAGGAGATGTGACCTCCCACACAAACCATGTCTGTGAAGACACTCCCTATTACAGTAGCAATAGTTTACAAATATACCTGCTATACATACTTAACATCCCTTTGCTCTACGA